>NW_026125281.1:23172500-23177500 GCF_943737965.1 Phodopus roborovskii | reverse complement strand
ATGATTTCGAGTTTTTGTACTTGATGTACATAACAAATTATGGTTCTTTAACCTCTTTTAGATGTGCTGTGTGTGACATTTGAAATGTTTAAGTTTTCTGCCGTGAACCATGACCATGCCTAACAGAAGTCTCTAAAAGGTTGACAGAGCCCCACAATGATGACTCCACCAGGACTGTGATAACAGCATTCAGCTGAAAACACCACCTAAAGATGAGCTTTGAACTACAAGCCGCTTAGGACAATTTTGAGGTGGCTAGCTGAGATGATCCAGCCTCACAGACTATTCTAGCCAAGACTTCATATAAAGCCTTGCACTTTCCCATTACACAGAGATGGGAACACATTTTACAGTTAGATTTCCCAGGACTTGATTGTTATCCTATTTTTTTTTCATGGTCCCCTAAAGATGTCATTGTCCCCAGACAGCAGGCAGTAATTTTAAGAACATGACACCCATGTCCCTAAGAGGTGGGGTGGACAGTTTTTGGTTGTTCACTGGATGATGGATATTTGTCATTGTTTAGGGGGGGTTGGTTACAAGTTGTTATTGGTAATGGTGAGGAAAAAAAACTAAACAAAAGAAATTAGATTCAGGGTTCTTGTTCTAAAAAGAAAAAGGGAGGATATAGAAATGAAAGAATGAACAGGGTAGATTATTGAATCTACTTTTAAAGGAAGAAAGCAACCACTAGTGTTAAATATTTTTCATTGGGCCGGGCTGTGGTGGCGCACGCCTTTAATCCCAGCACTCAAGAGGCAGAGGCAGGCAGATCTCCCTAAGTTTGAGGTCAGCCTGGTCTATAGAGCTAGTTCCAGGACAGGCTCCAAAGCAATACTGAGAAACCCTGTCTCAAAAACACCCCCAAAATATATTTTTCATTGGTATGGATTTTTATATATTGATATAAAATTGAGGTTATTTTTCTTATGTGGATATATGTTTCTACTGTTGTTTAAGATATTTCTATATGTTGATACAAATTTGAGGTTATTTTTGTTAAAACATACTATACACACATTTCTACTCTTGTTCAAGGTATTATACCTGTGCAGTTCATTTAACAATGTAATGCAAATTGTTAGTCCTTGAAAGTTATTATTTATAAACTATTTAGGATAAGGAAGAAATGGGGGTAAATAATTAATCACTTATTACAATTAAACTTGTAGTCATGTTTTCAAGATCACAGAGATATAGTTTAGATAGACAGGTCATCTTCAAACACTTCAGAGAGCTACAGGATATGGTACTTATGATGTTTTAATGACATAAGGTTCTTTTTTTTTTTAAATGACAATGATACATGTCTGCTCCTGGCAGCACTAATCTACTTCAGAGAAGATAATGGGCATTTTTTTGGCAGGGTTTGGGGGTGCGGTGGGGGGGTGTTGAGACAGGGTTTCTCTGTGTAACTTTGGAGCCTGTCCTAGAACTCGCTCTGTAGACCAGGCTGGCCTTGAACTCACGAAGATCCGCCCACCTGTGTCTCCTGAGTGCTGGGATTAAAGGCATGTGCCATTGATGCCCGGCTTGATGATGGGTATTGAAAAAACTCCATATGGAGTTTATTTTCTTTGTGGCAAAGGTTAGCCACTGGGCAAAAAAGTGCCCTTGCCTTGACTGCTGACAGTGTGCTGTCCAATTAGACAAACAGAACATCGAAGAGAGTGACTGCCAAACTTACCAAGACAAGGTGGGACAGTCCTTCAAATGTCCTGCTTCACAGAAGAGTCTGTCAGATATTTATCATTATGTGATTGGTGTCTCACAAAAAATAAAAGCCCAGAGACAGATATTGGGGTTCAAACTAAAGATCAGAAAAACAAAGCAGCCAAGCCACCAGGGAGTTCTCACCTCTACCAAGGCTGGGACCAAAGTGGGTCAATCCTGTCCTCAGTGTGACTGCAATGCTCTCCACCAAACCTCATACTGCCCGGAGCTCTGCCTTATATTCCTCTCTAGTGCTGGGATCAAAGGTGTGTGAGCTGTTTCTCTTTTAGACTAATGTACTCTCATGTAGCCCAGAGTGGCCTTGAACTCACAGAGATCCATCTGCCTCTGTCTCCAGAGTGCTGGGATTAAAGGTGTGGCCACCTTTGCCTGTCCTCTATGGCTAGCTGGTGGCTAAGGTGTGTGGCTAACTAGTAGCCTAGCTCTACACTCTGATCTTCAGGCAGGAAATAAGAGACAAAGGCAGGAGACAGACGATGAGGGAGGAGGGGAAAGGAACAAGGAGGGGCCGGGGGAGGGATACTTGGCTGGAGGATGGCCTCCTTATGGAGAGGACTAAGACATGGCCCTTAGGTAAACGACAGTTTATAAAGGGAAAAAGAGAAATACCATGTTAGGATGTGTGTCGTGGTTTAATAAGGGTCAGGATAAACAAATAGGCTGAATATATGTTTATTCAGGGAGAAATAACTTACAACATAGACAGATGAACACCAGCAGGTTCCACTGGATGCTCTCCTTTCTGCATCCCATCAGCAAGAGAGTGCTCCCAGGCTCCTCCTGAGACCTAGTTCCACAGGTCACTTCTGCCCCTGGTTCCACTCCTCAATGGGCATGGTCAGTGCCACAGAAGCAGAGAAAGTAAATATCTCACTACAATTTCCCTTTTAGCCTAAGAAAAGATTTAGGCTTTATACAAAACTATATACAAAACAGTGAATAACAAGTATGCTCTAAGAAAAGGAAAATCGAGAACATACAAACTTAAGACCTACATATCTAGTCCTAGGGTGAAGGCATAGTGGAGATTTATTTACATGTATACAATGTTCTGCCTGCACACCAGAAGAGGGTACCAGATCTCATTACGTGGTTACTAGTGGAGTTTACAATAGAGTTGCCCTAAGCTGGAAAGCTTAAGTCTAGTACCTAATATATCTAACTAGGAAGAGAGAATAATAGTTGTGAAAGTTTAATCTTCAACCTCATCAAGACCTGAGAAGGAAAATAATGATATTAGGGTAGACAGGAAGTGTGGATGGACAACTTCCAAAAGGTGCAGCAAGGACAGAAACAGCAGGCTACCTGGACAGTCACACAAGCTCTCACAGCAACGTTGGTACACCCAGTTTTGGCTAAGGTCTAGAGTACTTGACAGACCACAAAAGCAGGGAGGTAGAAAGGTTGTCTTACCCTGACTTGGAAGATTCAGCAGTCTTCTATGTTTGTCTCCTGTAAGCATGTCCAAATCAGTGGTCAAGGTGGGGGCAGTTCTTTGCCCAAGAGGCCATAGCTGAAGCAAGTATGGACTCCAGAAGGAACAACAACAGTGTCCAACATATTTTCGGGAAAGTGCACGGTGCTGTCAGGAGCAACAGTGTCTCATGTCAATGGAGTACTAATATTAAAACGTTTAAATATCATGTTCTGCAGGTCTATGAAGTGATTGAAGATTAAGCACCTATGTCTGACTAATCTCATAGGTGTAGGAAACATGGGTGAAGATAATCTGTAAAACTCAGGAATTTAGCTAAAAAACTGATTGAAACTTCCTTGAGTAAAGCAGGGACAAATACCTAAGCAATGTGTGTGTGTGTGTGTGTGTGTGTGTGTGTGTGTGTGTGTGTGTGTGTGTGTGTGTAGTTAATGGTACATAATGCTTCATTATTTTAAGTTTCTTTTACAATTAGGGAGACTGTATTAGCTACCGAGTACTAGCAAAATGTAATTTCACCTAACATGTAAAATTCAAAGGAGTAATTGTATTAAAGGTAACCAATTCATATAGCACGGTGAATAAAAGACCCAGAGACAGATATTGGGGTTCAGGCTTCAAGCTGAAGATCAGAGAAGCAAAGCAGCCGGCCACTAGCTCTTACCTCTACCTCAGCTCAGACCAAAGGGGTGATCCTCAGACAGCTCCCAAGTTCACTGCTCCTCAGACTCACTCAGACCACTATGCTCTCCTCAACATTGATAGAGACTAACTCTCAGACTGAATGCCTCTACCTTTTATACCTCTCAAATCCTGCTATTAAAGGAGTGAGCTCTGATATACTCTCCTGTAGCCCAGAGTGGTCTTGGACTCAGAGATCCATCTACCTCTTAATCCTGAGTCCTGGGATTAAAGGTGTGTACCACCACTGCCTGATCTCTATAACCCGAGGCTGGCTTTGCTTTCTGAATCCTCAGGAAAGCTTTAATAAATCACAAATAATATACTACCACAGACTCATTTCCATTTAATTCACCAAACAGCGACTGAGGATAGGCGATGACCCTCTGGTACATGTGGGCAGTCTCTGCTCTCGGAGGAGCTGTTGATGAGCAAAGGTACACACACAGTTGCTGTAAGTGGGATATGCTTGGTGCGATGTTAGTGGTAGTGTGTATGGAGTGATAGTATCCAGAAAAGTCTGAGAAGGCTTCATGTGATAATGGACTGAAGTGAAGAAGGAATAAAGTTTAGTTGGAAGAAGGCACGAGAAAGGCAAGTTTGGCTGAGCTCTTGAGTAAGACTGTTGTTATTGTTTGTGTACAGAGTGCTCAAGAAGGTGGATTTAATTGGAATGAATGTGTCATGGCCAAGTGTGACAAAGAGAGAATGTAGGCGTGTTTATGACCTTTCTCTGATGCTGAGGAGCCAGGACTTTCCCTGGGATTTTTTTATTAATCGATGGAGACTCACTTTTTAGCCTAAACTGGCCTCAAACTCACGCCTCTCCTGCCTCTGCTTCCTAAATGGTGAGATTACAGGTGTGTACACCATGCCTGGCTTGAATTTTTTTTTTTTTGACACAGGGTTTTTGTATTTAGCCTTGGCTGTCCTGAAACTCCCTTTGTAGACCAGGCTGGTTTCAAACTCACAGAGATCCACCTGCCTCTGCCTTCTGAGCTGGGAATTACAGGCGTATACCACTACTACCCAGCTGAAAAAAAAATTGAGGTGAGATTTGGCTACATATCCTAGGGCTCAAATTAGAGATCCTCCTGCCTCAGACTCTCAAGTGTTGGTATCACAGCTAGCATAACAACATTATAGACAG